>NC_042965.1:32706365-32753896 GCF_901001165.1 Salmo trutta
TAGTTCTCGGTGAAGTCGCGGCGGGCCGAACAGGAAGTGTGTGAAAGTGGCCAGACCCGTCCTGCGAATGATGGGCTGGATCTTCTTCTACGGAGAGAGAAAGGGGACAAAATACAAACTGAAACTGAAAAATGTCCTCAATTGTTGGTGAGAGTGAGAATCTACAATGTAGTCCTCAAACCCCCATACACAGACAGACAGACGGACCTTACCAGCAGCTCTCCAAGGTCTGTAGTCTGGAAGTGCTGCAGCGCCTCGTTAAAGGAGATGAGAGGGGTGGGACTGGACTCCTCACTGACCACTGGATACACACAGGTCAATAACAGACATCAACAGACTCTTAAACAACATAGAATGGAGGATTTATGATCATGGGGTTGGAACCAAAATTATTTTCCAATCATTCCGTTATGAACAGGAGTCCAGTCCTACACATTCCAGGGTTTTTCTTTATTTTTACTATTTTCTACATTGCAGAATATTAGTGAAGACATCAAAACTATGAAATAACACATATGGAATCATGTAGTAACCAAAAAAGTGTAAAACAAATCAAAATATATTTTAGATTCTTCAAAGTAGCCACCATTTGCCTTGATGACAGCTTTGTACACTCTTAGCATTCTCTCAAGAAGCTTCACCTGAAATGCTTTTCTAACAGTCTTAAAGGAGTTCCCACATATGCTGAGCACTTGTTGGCTGCTTTTCCTTTACGTTGCGGTACAACTCATCCCAAACCATCTCAATTGATTTGAGGTCAGGTGATTGTGGAGGCCAGGTCATCTGATGTAGCACTCCATCACTCTCCTTCTTCGTCAAATAGCCCTTACACAGCCTGGAGGTGTGTTGGGTCATTGTCCTATGGAAAAACAAATGATAGTGCAAACCAGATGGGATGGCATATGGCTGCAGAATGCTGTGGTAACAATGCGGGTTAAGTGTGCCTTGAATTCTAAATAAATCACTGACAGTGTCAACAGCAAAGCACCCCCACACCTCCTCCTCCAAGTTTCACAGTGGGAACCACATGCAGAGATCATCCGTTCACCTACTCTGCATCTCATAAAGACACAGTGGTTGGAACCAAAAATCTCAAATTTGGACTGATCAAACCAAAGGACAGATTTCCACAGTCTAATGTCCATTGCTCATGTTTCTTGGCCCAAGCAAGTCTCTTCTTCTTCTTGGTGTCCTTTAGGAGTGTGTTCTTTGCAGCAATTCGACCATGAAGGCCTTATTCACGCACCCTCCTCTGAACAGTTGATGTTGAGATGTGTCTGTTACTTGAACTCTGAAGCATTTATTTGGGCTGCAATTTCTGAGGCTGGTAACTGTAATGAACGTATCAGAGGAAACTCTGGGTCTTCCTTTCCTGTGGCGGTCCTCATGAGAGACAGTTCCATCATAGCGCTTGATTTGTTTTTTGCGACTGCACTTGAAGAAACTTTTAAAGTTCTTGAAATTTTCCAGATTGGCTGACCTTCATGTCTTAAAGTAATGATGGACTGTCGTTTCTCTTTGCTTATTTGTGATGTTCTTGCTTTAATATGGACTTGGTTTTTTACCAAATAGGGCCATCTTCTGTATACCACACCTACCTTGTCACAACACAACTGATTGGCTCAAACACATTAAGGAGGAAAGAAATTACACAAATGTACTTTTAAGAAGACACACCTGTTAATTGAAATGCATTCCAGGTGACTACCTCACGAAGCTGGTTGAGAGAATGCCAAGAGTGTACAAAGTTCTCACCAAGGCAAAGGGTGGCTACTTTGAAGAATCTCAAACATAAAATATATTTTGATTTGTTTAACACTTTTTTGGTTACTACATGATTCCATATGTGTTATTTCATAGTTTTGATGTCTTCACTGTTATTCTACAATGTAGAAACCAGTACAAATAAAGCAAAACCCTGGAATGAGTAGGTGTGTATTTTGTTTTACATATAGCTCAACATTAAATTACTTGCTATGGAGCGGGAAAGCTATTTACATAAATTGGACAGACAAGTGTAGAGCGCGAGATGCAATGGAAATGTTGCAGGTGGGGAGAGATAGAGAGAAGGTGGAGCCAAGCTTCCTCCTCCACCCTCTCTCCCCATGTGCAACATTTCCATTGTAACTCGCGTTCTACACTCGTCTGTCCTTCACGCATGGAAACAACTAACTGGAACGCAGCACAGCAAGCTGCTCTATCCACACTGATTGGTGAAGTCATTTAATGAGCTAAATGTAAAATAAATATGGATTTCACAGGTTAAAATAGGAACAGAAAGGAAAGACAAACTTTTTGGGGGTTCGAACCGGTTCAGAACTTTATTTCGCTGGTCAGAATAGTGGAACAGAACGAAAAAAAATGGTTCTGTTTAGAACGAATGATTCAAAAATGATTTGGGTTCCAACCCGTTAAGAGACAAAAATACTTTACAATTTACATTTAGAACATTAACAAAGACATTACAGACTTATGTATAAAAATAAACACGAATACAGAAACACAAATGACAGGAAGAGAAATACAGGCACAGCTTTCAGGCAACCAGGGAGTAGGGAGATGTTGCCCCTAACAACAACTCACCTGGTTGGATACTCTCTAGAGTCTCCCACTCCTCTCTAGCCTGCTCCACATCCGCACTCTCCCCTGAAAACACCCACAGGTGAGGAGAACACACACACACAGCTAACCTGCAACAACATACACAGGTGAGGAGGAATTGTTCAGCCATGTTGATATGGTGACCCCCTCTAGCACTACACAGCTGATGATGAGTTTGTTATTTGAATCAGCTGTGCAGCCCTGGGGAGGGATAGAACTGAGTTTTGGGGGAAACCCTGTTGTAGACCATGACATAACCATATCATATACTGCCCCTCCCCCTCATCTCTCCAACCTCGCTCCTGAGGGGACGGGCTAGGGAGGCCTGGTAGCTAGGATATATGGTTGTTCCTTTGGGAAGAGGGGCCACTGTGTGTGTGTGTGTGTGTGTGTGTGTGTGTGTGTGTCTTACTTTCTGTCTTGGGTTGCTTTCCTCCTGCTGCCAGGGACTGCAGAAGGCCATTCTGCTTCAGAGCTGAAATCTAGACGAATCCCAACAAAATATATAATATATGTAAACACAGAAACTCTAATAGAAAGAGAACAGCGACAGTGGTGCTGTGATGGACGGTTTCTGTCACATTTTTTACATGATGAGGGCCAGTATAGAGCAACTCACTGGCAGAGATTTGAGCACTGAACTACTGTTGGCGTGCTCTTTGACACTATGACCTGGCATCAGTCCATTCATCACCTGGGAATACAGAAACACAACAGGTTACACAACAGGTTACATAACACAAAACAACAGGTTACACAACAGGTTACATAACACAAAACAACAGGTTACACAATGCAATAGCGATGGGGGGGGTTCATAGTTACATATCACAATATTATTTTGGCACGATATTATATCGATATGTGACTCCAAGTATCATTTTGTTAAAAACAAACTGTAGGTAGCGTTAGCTAGCGCAAGTTGGCTGTACCGGCGCCAAAACTCCCTTATTTTTCATCCTATAGCTTGTTGTCCATCTTCTTTTTAAATAGTGAGTCAACATGTTTTCAGCACATTTATTTCCCTGACTGATAAAAACGAGTTTTCTCATGGCTCTTGTCTCTCTGCAGCAGACACATAGTGAGCAATATGTTTGGAACATCAGATCGCAATACATAGAGAATTTCAATACACACGGTATCGGCACCTAAGTATTGTGATAATATGGTATCATGAGGTCTCCGGTCATTCCCAGCTCTATAATGCAGCATACAACAGCAGGACCAAAAAGCTACCAGTCCATAACGCTGACAACACAAGCGGTATATTCAACAATTCCTTCTTAATAAACATTGTAAAAAACATATCTCTAAACGGGATCCTCTGGTCGGTTGTTGTACTCACAGGTTTGTGGTTGGAGTGGCCATTGGTTAGCTCCTCTGTCTCTTTACATTCATGATGGAACGCTCCATTCAGACCCTGGGGGGGGGGGCACAGAACAAGAGGCATCATCAGACACACAGATTCAGACACACACACACACACACACAGCTCCAGAGAAAAGAGTGCAGGAACGTCTCTGTGGAATTAGATGCAGCAGAAGATCAGCCGGTAGCCTTCTCACCTGGGCAGGGTGGCACAGTGCCAGGGCAGACAGACAGACAGGTAGACACTGCAGGGAGATTATTGCTAAGCAGAGAGCGAACTGTTAGGTTACTTGGTAGTGGACACCTTTTATTTCCCCATGTAAACACTCTAGAGGGGAAGCTGCTTCATTACTTCCTCCTTCACTCACTAAAACAAAGGGGATTAAAAAAAAGAGGGAAAGTCCCCTAAACACCACACATTTTAAGGATATGTCAATAGATAGACAGAGATACCTGCAGTTAATTAGGTCCACCAAAAGTGAACTCAGCCATGCTCACCTGAGAAATAGCTGCGAAATGGATGTGTATACAGTACTAGGAGGTTTTACTGTGAAGCAGATGGAAACATGCTGCAGTAACAGGTCTATGTGCAATCTGATCAAATACCACCACACCACACCCAAACCGTCTACACCTGTGATGGTATCACACAGCCAGTATCCAGGTAACGTGAACAGATCAAACAGACTGCAACCAAGGCCAAAATGTTGATTTGGAACTTGACTGATACTGTTCCATTTCATTATATACTGCTGGTGAGACTGCCAATCACATCGTTTACACACAGTTTAAACTCCTTTAAAAGGTTAGGCTATGCCAGGTTAAACCACGTACCTGTGTGTGTGCTGTGACACCACTGTCCCCTTCCATGGCATGAGTGTCTGTGTGTGAGTGTGTATTCCCTGTTCTACCCTTTAAAGCCTTTTTCCCCAGAATGAGGCAGTCAGAAGAGGTATTGGGAAGACCCCCATGTCTGCTTTGTCCCTTTCCACAAATACTGCTTGTCAAACGTCCCCTTCCTTCCTCTCGCTCTCTCGGTCCAGAGTAGTCAACAGGTAGATCTCTTTGAATACATTTTGTTTTGCATCCTGCCCCATTAGAGGGGCTGCAGAGCTGGGTATGGACACTGCTGATCTAGGGTGGCCTCTCTCTTTCCCAGCTGCTTCATTGCTTTGACACTCAATGTTGGCACCTCACATCCACAATATAACAATGCTCAAACCAAGGCGGGGTGAGTCTTGGTGAAGTGGGCCTTTTTCTTGACAAGATCCAACCAATAGGGGGCACTCATGACATGTTATGTCAAACTGGTTGTCACGGATATCTGCAATTTGGGGCAGAAAAAAAACAAGGTGGGTTGCTCATAAATATAATGCCAAAAGCGAAATTATGATTGTTCATAAACACTGATCAATGGCGTTCTATTTTCTTTGGGGAAAGTATCGAAACTCATTGAATGATTATCTCGCTATAGTACATAGAATCGTTATCCACCTGTCAAACTAGCTAACATTACCAAATGGCCAACGTGAGTTACTGTGCCAAAGATCAACTCACACCCTACACAAAAAAGTGGTTAGCTTAAGAAAAACGTCAAGGTACAATCTGAAACTTGGTTAACGTTCCCTGTAACTGACATAGCTAAGCTAACTACCGGTATGCTGTAGGAAATGCTGTAGGAAGCTACGTGGGCTGACCACTGAGCTGGCAGGCTATCTGCTAGTTAGTCTACAGTACATTAACTGTTAACAGATCCCAGCATTGTTTTTAATGGCAGGTCAATCTTGTTATTTATCTACATATATCACTAATTAAATGTTTTTTTTTTTTGCATATAATTTGTGCGAAGACATGCAACTGGCTATTATCTAACTGAACATCAGTGGCTCACAACTGTCCTCCAGCTAGCCTTTTTCCACAATCATGCAATCTGTTTCCACAAGCATATCACCAACTACAGTAGCTACTGGTCTTCTGGAGACTAAAAAAACGTTTTTTGATATTTTAAATTTCCATCAGTTTCTTAAACATTCATCTAACAACAGCGATTGTCTATATCATAGTTTAATACTATTGATTTTACCTCAGTTTCTCTCCCTCCAATCTCAGTTTCCCTTCCCCCTTTCCACAGTTAACGTCAAGTGCATTCTGGGAATTGTGGTTTCCTGCCCTGCCTGTGCTGGTTCCTTTTCGATTACGTCATGGTTAAAGCTAACCCAGGGACACGTTTCCCAGAATGGACCTTGATTGTACTGGACAATGCAAATAGGTGGTATAGTTAGCAATTTATGGTAATATAAAAAACGTATATAACCATAATGCACCTGTCCTGTAAAGTGGCC
Organism: Salmo trutta; assembly: GCF_901001165.1. NCBI lineage: Eukaryota > Metazoa > Chordata > Actinopteri > Salmoniformes > Salmonidae > Salmo > Salmo trutta. Next base: position 32,712,677 of record NC_042965.1, read on the forward strand.
AGAAATAAAGTGTGTGTGATAATATATATGGGTGCTTATATTTGTCTTGTTTCACATGTACAAATGTGTATAATACACATCAGAAATGGAAATGAATTATATATTTTTTTGCATATCCCAATTCACCCCTGAGACACGCACAGAGAGTGGGGTCATAGCCAGGGTCTTCCATTTTCAATGGCAACCCTGGAGCAATTAAGGTTAAGTGCCTTCCTCAAGGACAGATAAACAGATTTGTTCCACCTTACTAGCCCAACGCTCTAACCGCTAGGCTACCTGCCACGTGTTTGTGCGTACTGAGGCCCTTTTTGTGATATAGCAGGATGCTGTATGGTAGACCTACTGAAGGTCTACAGGTCAAAATGAAATGACCTTCATTTCATATCGTCCATCCTTCAAACCCCTCAAAAACATCTGGCATTTAAAATGGATTAACCTTACAAATAGCACTGTTGGGCAATCTGAAAAACCATAGTCAATCAATCAACAACATAATAATACACTTAGCAAAGCAATTCAACTTACAATCTGTTGATGATATGCGATTAGAAAGATTCAGAATCTATTTATGACATCACAGCACAGTTAAACAATATATGGGTCAAGGAAATCAAGAGAGGGTGGTCTATGCAGATAGGTGGGATGGGATGAGAGCAATTGAGGAGTGGATTTAATCTGTAGTGGATTTAATCTGAAAATAATATATATTCTGTGTACTGGACATGTCTGAGCACTATGTATCCAAATGTTTTTAAAAAATCCTATGAATCCAAATGTGTATATAAAATACAAGTATGTTATGGAATATTATGTATAAAAGTACCATGTATGTAAAAATGTATTTGTAACAAAAATGTATTTTTAATAAATAAACTTTTGTCATCCGAAGAGGGGTGGTGGTGGATTGGCCAGTAATAAAAAATGACAATAAAAATGGACCGTTTCACATTGTCACAGATCTAGGTTGCCTTCCCCTGCTCAGATGTTGCATGCATCAACCAATGATTGCGTGCCACGTCATCGACTGACAGATTGCTTTGACAAATTATGTGGTTAGCTGATAAGTAAAATACCTATCCAGGCGTTGTAAGATCTGGTAGACGTCAGCAACGCCTAGGCAGAGGAACACGCCCCTAGAGTCAGGTTAACCCCACCCAATCATAACTTTAAGGGAAAATCACAAAACTGTCCAACACTTGGACCAGGTCACATTGTATTAGTTGACTAACTTAGCACATGCACATGCTGTTCTGCTTTTAAATACATATTAAGGGGTAGAAATACCTCAAATTTAATATATTTCAACATTTTGCCAAAACTTTTACGATAAGCTATACATGCGGTTAGTTCACCAATGTGTTAACAGTTATCCAATGGCGAAGGGCAAACGCTGGTAGGAAAGCAGCTATTCCTGGTGACTGACTGTCCCTGGCTGTGTGGTCAGCTCACAGGGCTCAGCGTGGACATGTACTCTGAGAAATAACATCTCTCTGACCAGATCCCACCTGGCATGCCAGCTATGTAAACCTTTGACATCATTGTGGTAGAACATGGGTGGGCTGGAGTGACGTACACTAGGTAGTTAGACTGGTGCTCTCCATCCCATCTAGCATCAGGGTTAGCTGGCCAGGCGGCCACAGAGAAACAGACTGAGGCATGGGAACTACGTTACAATTGAGGACATAGAAAAGGCTTTTTTGGAAGAGGGAATTGAACCATGGTTGTCATCTTTGTCATGGAGTAGTCAGATTGTTGTTTTTTTGTCTATTTTGTTTAGTTACTTCACTTATCATCACTTGGCTGTGTTGTGAGGTCATACATTCCCTTCCCTCTTTACTCATGAAATAGGTTTTGTCTCTTATTCTCTTCCCATGTATCATGTGAACAGTACCAGGGCTGTCCAACCCTGTTCCTGGAGAGATACCCTCCTGTAGGTTTTCACTACAATCCCAGTTGTATTGTTAGGTGTTACTGCACTGCTGGAGCTAGAAACATAACCATTTCGCTGCAACTGCGATAACATCAACAAAATATGTGTCCATAACCAATAACATTTGATTTGATTTCCTTTGAACTAACCTGATTCATCTTATCAACCAGCTAATTATTAGAAGCAGGTGCGCTAGATTAGAGTTGGAGCGAAAATCTCAAACGACAGTACAGGAACAAAGTGGAGTCGCAATTCAACGGCTCAGACATGAGACATATGTGGCAGGGACTCCAGACAATCACGGATTATAAAGGGAAAGCCAGCCACGCTGCGGACACCGACGCCTCGCTCCTGGAATAGCCAAACACCTTATTCGCCCGCTTTGAAGGAAAACACAGAGCCATCAACACCGGCCACCACCGCTCACAAGGACTGTGAGCTCTCATTCTCTGTTGCCAACATGAGTAAAACATTTAAGCGTCTTAACCCTCGCAAGGCTGCCGGCCCAGACGGCATCCCAAGTCGAGTCCTCAGAGCATGTGCAGACCAGCTGGCTGGAGTGTTTACAGACATGTTCAATCTCTCCCTATCCCAGTCTGTTGTTCCCACATGCTTCAAGATGCCGACCATTGTTCCTGTACCCAAGAAAGCGAAGGTAACTGAACTAAATGACTGTCGCCCCGTAGCACTCACTTCTGTCATCGTGAAGTGCTTTAAGAGTCTAATTAAGGATCGTATCACCTCCACCTTACCCGACACCCTAGACCCACTACAATTTGCATACCGCCCCAACAGATCCAAGGATGACGCAAATGCCATTGCACTGCCCTCTCTCATCTAGACAAAAGGAATAACTATGTAAGAATGCTGTTCATCTACTACAGCACAGACTTCAATACCATAGTGCCCTCCAAGCTCATCACTAAACTCAGGGCCCTGGATCTGAACCCCGCCCTGGACTTCTTGAAGGGCCGACCCCAGGTGGTGAAGGTAGGCAACAACACCTCCGCCATGCTGATCCTCAACACGGGGGCCCACAAGGGTGCGTGCTCAGACCCTCCTGTACTTTCTGTTCACCCATGACTCTGTGGCCACTTACGTCTCCAACACCATCATTAAGTTTGCTGACGACACAACAGTGGTAGACCTGATTACCAACAATGACAAGAGCCTACAGGGAGGTGGTCAATGTCAACAAAATGAAGGATCTGATCATGGACTTCAGGAGACAGCAGAGAGCGCCCATCCACATTGACGGGGCCGCAGTGGAGAGGGTGAAAAGCTTCAAGTTCCTCGGCGTGCACATCACTGACAACCTGAAATGGTCCATTCACACAGACAGTGTGGTGAAGAAAACCCTCACAAACTTCTACAGATGCACCGTTGACAGCTTCCTGTCGGGAAGTATGATATGGGAATTATATGCTTAAAGGTAATGATTAAAATATTCCACCCTGAAACGTAACTATTAGTGATTATTAGTTTATGTAGCATGTATAATGAATGATTAAAGTACTAAACATAAGTCCAATAAGGTTTGGTAGAGACAGGTGAGGGATAGAAATGTGTGTGTGTGTGTCTAAGAAAATACCGAGAACAATTCAACTGTGTACGGACCTTTTGCATAAGCTGAGTCTTTGCTTAATTATTATTAAACCCAGGGTCTTACAAACCTTGAGGATTGGTCAAAGCTTAAAATAATTGTTAGTTATCATCATTGGGATTGAAAATTCTTGTGACACAGTATCATCACCTGGTATGGCAATTGAACCATCCGCAACCGCAGGGCTCTCCAGAGGGTGATGCGGTCAGCCCAACGCATCGCCAGGGGCACACTGCCTGCCTTCCAGGACATCTACAGCACCCGGTGTCACAGGAAGGCCAAGAAGATCATCAACAACCTCAGCCAACTGAGTCACAGCCTGTTCACCCCGTTACTATCTGGAAGGCGAAGACAGTACAGCTGCATCAAACCTGGGAACGAGAGACTGAATAACAGCTTCTACTATCTCCAGGCCATCAGACTGTTAAATAGTCACCACTAGCTGGCCTCCACTCAGTACCCTGCCCTGAACCTTAGTCACTGTTACTAGCCGGCTTCCACCCGGTACTCAACCCTGCACCATAGAGACTGCTGCCCTATGTACATAGTCATTGAAAACTGGTCACTTTAATAATGTTTACATACTGTTTTACCCACTTCATATGTATATACTGTATTCTAGTCAAGGCTCATCCTACATAACTACTGCTGTACACACCTTTTCCATTCATACACTGTCTATTTCACACCATTATATACACATATACACAAAGTGCACAGAACATTGATACCTTCCAGTATTGAGTTGTGCCACCCTCTTTAGCCCTCAGAACAGGCTCAATTCGTTGTTTATTCTACAAAGTATCAAAAGCGTTCCACAGAGATGCTGGCGCATGTTGAATCCTTTGGGTGGTGGACCATTCTTGATACACACGGGAAACTGTTCAGCGTTAAAAACCAAGCAGTGTTGCAGTTCTTGACACACTCAAACCAGTGCGCCTGGCATCTACTACCATAACCTGTTTAAAGGCACTTAAATATTTTGTCTTACTCATTCACCCTCTGAATGGCACACATACACAATCCATGTCTCAATGCTTAAAGCTCCTTCTTTAAACTGTCTCGTCGCCTTCATCTACACTGATTGAAGTGGATTCAACAAGTATCATCAATAAGGGATCATAGCTTTCACCTGGTCAGTCTATATCATGGAAAGAGCAGGTGTGCTTAATGTTTTGTGCACTCAGTGTATATACAGTGCATTCGGAAAGTATTCAGCCCCCTTGACTATTTCCACATTATGTTACGTTATAATCAAATTGTATTGGTCACATACACATGGTTCGAAGATGTTATTGTGAGTGTAGCGAAATGCTTCTAGTTCCGACAGTGCAGCAATATCAATAAATAATCTAACAATTCCACAACAACTACAGTTGAAGTCAGAAGTTTACATACGCCTTAGCCAAATACATTTAATCTCCGTTTTTCATAATTCCAGACATTTAATCCTTGTAAAAATGATTTGTCTTATGTCAGTTACCACTTTATTTTAAGAATGTGAAATGTCAGAATAATAGTAGAGAGAATTATTTATTTCAGCTTTTATTTCTTTCATCACATTCCCAGTGGGTCAGAAGTTTACATACACTCAATTAGTATTTGGTAGCATTGCCTTTAAATTGCTTAACTTGGGTCAAATGTTTCGGGTGGCCTTCCACAAGCTTCCCACAATAAGTTGGGTGAATTTTGGCCCATTCCTCCTGACAGAGCTGGTGTAACTGAGTCAGGTTTGTAGGCCTCCTCGCTCGCACACGCTTTTTCAGTTCTGCCCACAAATGTTCTATAGGATTGAGGTCAGGGCTTTGTGATGGCCACTCCAATACCTTGACTTTGTTGTCCTTAAGCCATTTTGCCACAACTTTGGAAGTATGCTTGGGGTCATTGTTCATTTGGAAGACCCATTTGCGACCAAGCTTTAACTTCCTGACTGATGTCTTGAGATGTTGCTTTAATATATCCACTTAATTTTCCATCCTCATGATGCCATCTATTTTGTGAAGTGCACCAGTCCCTCTTACAGCAAAGCACCCCCACAACATGATGCTGCCACCCCTGTGCTTCACGGTTGGGATGGTGTTCTTCGGCTTGCTTGCCTCCCCCTTTTCCTCCAAACAGAACAATGGTCATTATGGCCAAACAGTTCTATTGTTGTTTCATCAGACCAGAGGACATTTCTCCAAAAAGTACAATCTTTGTCCCCATGTGCAGTTACAAACTGTAGTCTGGGTTTTTTATGGCGGTTTTGGAGCAGTGGCATATTCCTTGCTGAGCGGCCTTTCAGGTTATGTCGATATAGGACTCGTTTTACTGTGGACATAGATACTTTTGTACCTGTTTCCTCCAGCATCTTCACAAGGTCCTTTGCTGTTGTTCTGGGATTGATTTGCACTTTTCGCACCAAAGTACGTTTATCTCTAAGAGACAGAACGCGTCTCCTTCCTGAGCGGTATGACGGCTGCGTGGTCCCACGATGTTTATACTTGCGTACTATTGTTTGTACAGATTAATGTGGTACCTTCAGGCATTTGGAAATTACTCCCAAGGATGAACCAGACTTATGGAGGTCTCCAAATCTTTTTCTGAGGACTTGGCTGATTTCTTTAGATTTTCCCATGATGTCAAGCAAAGAGGCACTGAGTTTGAAGGTAGGCCATGAAATACATCCACAGGTACACCTCCAATTGACTCAAATGATGTCAATTAGCCTAACAGAAGCTTCTAAAGCCATTACATAATTGTCTGGAATTTTCCAAGCTGTTTAAAGGCACAGTCAACTCAGTGTATGTAAACTTCTGACCCACTGGAATTGTGATACAGTGAATTATAAGTGAAATACTCTGTCTGGAAACAATTGTTGGAAACATTACTTGTGTCATGCACAGAGTAGATGTCCTAACCGACTTGCCAAAACTAGAGTTTGTTAACAAGAATTTTGTGGAGTGGTTGAAAAACGAGTTTTAATGACTCCAAACTAAGTGTATGTAAACTTCCAACTTCAACTGTGCCTAATACACACAAATCTAAGTAAAGAGATGGAATAAGAATATGTACGTACATATAAATATATGGATGAGCAATGACCGAGCGGCATAGGCAAGATGCAATAGCTGTTATAAAATACAGTATATACAGTGGCAAGAAAAAGTATGTGAACCCTTTGGAAATACCTGGATTTCTGCATAAATTGGTCATAAAATTTGATCTGATCTTCATCTAGGTCACAACAACAGACAAACACAGTCTGCTTAACCTAATAACACAAATCAAATCAAAGTTTATTTGTCACGTGCGCCGAATACAACAGGTGTAGACCTTTCAGTGAAATGCTTACTTACAGGCTCTAACCAATAGTGCAAAAAAGGTATTAGGTGAACAATAGGTAAGTCAAGAAATAAAACAACAGTAAAAAGACAGGCTATATACAGTAGCGAGGCTATAAAAGTAGCGAGGCTACATACAGACACCAGTTAGTCAAGCTGATTGAGGTAGTATGTACATGTTGATATGGTTAAAGTGACTATGCATATATGATGAACAGAGAGTTGCAGTAGCGTAAAAGAGGGGTTGGCGGGTGGTGGGTGGCGGGACACAATGCAGATAGTCCGGTTAGACAATGTGCGGGAGCACTGGTTGGTCGGCCCAATTGAGGTAGTATGTACATGAATGTATAGTTAAAGTGACTATGCATATATGATAAACAGAGAGTAGCAGCAGCGTAAAAAGAGGGGTTGGGGGGAGTTTGGGGGGGGGGGCACACAATGCAAATAGTCCGGGTAGCCATTTGATTACCTGTTCAGGAGTCTTATGGATTGGGAGTAAAAACTGTTTAGAAGCCTTTTTGTCCTAGACTTGGCACTCCGGTACCGCTTGATATGCGGAAGTAGAGAGAACAGTCTATGCCTGAGGTGGCTGGGGTCTTTGACATTTTTTAGGGCCTTCCTCTGACACCGCCTGGTGTAGAGGTCCTGGATGGTATGCATCTTAGCCCCAGTGATGTACGCACTACCCTCTGTAGTGCCTTTCGGTCAGAGGCCGAGCAATTGCCGTACCAGGCAGTGATGCAACCAGTCAGGATGCTCTCGATGGTGCAGCTGTAGAACCTTTTGAGGATCTCAGGACCCATGCCAAATCTTTTTCGTTTCCTGAGGGGGAATAGGCTTTGTCGTGCCCTCTTCACGACTATCTTGGTGTGTTTGGACCATTCTAGTTTGTTGTTGATGTGGACCCCAAGGAACTTGAGGCTCTCAACCTGTTCCACTACAGCCCCATCGATGAGAATGGGGGCGTGCTCGGTCCTCCTTTTCCTGTAGTCCACAATCATCTCCTTACTCTTGGTTACATTGAGGGATAGGTTGTTATTCTGGCACCCCCCGGCCAGGTCTCTGACCTCCTCCCTATAGGCTGTCTCGTTGTTGATCAGGCCTACCACTGTTGTGTTGTCAGCAAACTTAATGATGGTGTTGGAGTCGTGCCTGGCCATGCAGTCGTGGGTGAACAGGGAGTACAGGAGGGGACTGAGCACGCATCCCTGGGGAGCTCCAGTGTTGAGGATCAGTGTGGCAGATGTGTTGCTACCTACCCTCACCACCTGGGGGCAGCCCATCAGGAAGTCCAGGATCCAGTTGCAGAGGGAGGTGTTTAGTCCCAGGATCGTTAGCTTAGTGATGAGCTTTGCGGGTACTATGGTGTTGAACAATGAGCTTTAAACAGGTCAACATTCACAAGGCCAGTAAGTGTGAGCAGAGCCTGCTGAGCTTCTGGTACATGCCATTGGCTTGGGCTAGTGTAAGAGTGGGGGTTGGGCCTGTTTGCCCGCTCACGGTCTGGGCGTATGTGTGACTTCCATGTTGAAGCCCTCTTTGTGGGGGTGGGGTGCATGGGGTGGGCAGGAGGGGTATACGTCTGATCTGAGAGGTCCTACATTGGGTCTAGGCATGGTTGACTTGGGGGGGTGTTGATTGGTTGGGGTGGGGGTGTGCATGTGGCTGGTGGTGTTGTGGTCTGGATGTAGGTTCTCTGGGCGTGGGTCCTCTATGTTTAGGTCCAGGGGGGGTCCCGCAGGTTTGGGAGAGTGTCTCGCTGGTCTGGGCGGAGTGTCTATTGATCTGTTTCTTCCGTTGTGAAGTTTTGGGGCTGTGTTTGAGAGCGATGTTCTTTAGAGTTCGGGCAAAGGTGGGCACTGCTGCCTTGTATAGGTGGACCTGGTCACAGAGGCTGTTCAAGTCCAGGGTAGAGTGGTGGGCCAGGAAAACATTTGGTTTTGAGGCACAGTCATGGGAAATACTTGTGTTTACCTGCTGTATGGTAGCAGGGTGGAAGTTTTTTCGTGGTAGCAGGGTGGTGATAACCACTAGTGCATTGGGGAAAGTAGAAGAAGCTTTTTCAATCACTCCCTTCAGTGCAATGGCCACCCTTTCCTGCTGTGTTCTCAGGTCGTTTGTGCCTGTGTGTATTATTATGTGGCTGGGTGACCCTAGTTGGTCCTCAGACAGAAGGTCTAGGGCGCGTTGGGTGTTTGGACACCAGAGTTTAGACACACTGTGTTTGGGGGGAAAAAAACATTTTTATTGTATATATTTCCCATTTGAGTCCATAAGGAGTACAATCTGTGTCTTGAGTATGTCCTCAGTGGGTGTGGGGGGATTGTCAGGAGGGCTATCACAGCTTCCCTGTGGCTCAGTTGGTAGAGCATGGTATGTGCAACGCCAGGGTTGTGGGTTCGATTCCCACCGGGGACCAGTACAAAAAAAAAAATGCATGGTATGAAATGTATGCATTCACTCCTGTAAGTCACTTTGGATAAGAGTGTCTGCTAAAAGGACTATCACGGTGGCTGATGGGGGGGTGCTCAGAGGAGGTGAGATCTCTTGGGGTTCTTCATCTGTCTGTAATGTTGAGGCTATGGTCAGGGTCTGGTTGGGAGCTGAGGTGGGCTGTTCTGCTGGCTTCTCTGTGGGGGTGGCCACCTCTCTAGTGGGTTGTTCTCTGTCACACACCCTCAACCTCTCCTCCAGCAGTCTGATCCTCTAGTGCTCTGCTCTTGCTTTTTATATTGTTGAAGTTGTCTCACCACAGTCCAGAGCGCAGATATGTCTCCCTCCACCTCCAGCTCTCTGGTTAAGGGGGTGTTGCTTTGCTGGACTGTTGTCTGGGTCTGTGCTGACTGGAGTGTAATCACCTGCTGTTCCAGCTTTACCTGTCTTACCTCCAGCTGGGTAAATGTATCCTTCATTTCAATGAGGGGGTAGTATTCTGTGCTGGGAGAATATGCTTCACTGTAGGGATGGTGCCAGGTTTCCTCCAGGCGCGACTCTTGGCATTCAGGCCAAAGAGTTCAATCTTGGTTTCATCAGACCAGAGAATCTCGTTTCTCATGGCCTGAGAGTCCTTTAGGGGCCTTTTGGCAAACTCCAAGCGACTGTATTGTGCCTTTTACTGAGGAGTGGCTTCCATCTGGCCACTCTACCATAAAGGTCAGATTGGTGGAGTGCTGCAGAGATGGTTGTCCTTCTGGAAGGTTCTCCCACCTCCACAGAGGAACTCTGGTGCTTTGTCAGATTGACCGTCGAGTTCTTGGTCGCTTCGCTGACCAAGGCCCTTCTTCCCCGATTGCTCAGTTTGGCCAGGTGGCCAGCTCTAGGAAGTCTTGGTGGTTCCAAACTTCTTCCATTTCAGAATGATGGAGGTCACTGTGTTCTTGGGGACCTTCAATGCTGCAGAAATCTTTTGGTAGCCTTCCCCAGATCTGTGCCTCAACACAATCCTGTCTCAGAGCTCTACAGACAATTCCTTCGACCTCATGGCTTGGTTTTTGCTCTGACATGCACGTCAACTGTGGGACCTCATATTAACAGGTGTGTGCCTTTCCAAATCATGTCCAATCAATTGAATTTACAGGTGGACAATCAAGTTGTAGAAACAGGATGCACCTGAGCTCAATTCTGAGTCTCAGCCTTCCCTGTAGCTCAGTTGGTAGAGCATGGTGTTTGCAACACCAGGGTTGTGGGTTCGATTCCCACGGGGGGCCAGCACAGAGAAAAATTTAAAAAAAAAAAATAATAATAATAAATGTATGAAATTGTATGAAATGTATGCATTCACTACTGTAAGTTGCTCTGGATAAGAGCGTCTGCTAAATGACGTAAATGTAAATGTCATAGCACAGGGTCTGAATACTTATGTAAATAAGGGATTTCAGTTTTTTTTTTATACATTTGTAAAAAAAAAATTAACCTGTTTTTGCTTGGTCATTATGGGTTATTGCGTGAGGAAAATGTTTGATCTAATCAATTTTATAATAAGGCTGTGACGTAACAAAATGCGGAAAATGGGAAGGGGTCTGAATACTTTCCGAATGCACTGCATATATTCTGGACTCTGACATTACTTGTTCTGAAATATATATATTTTTTTATTTTTTATATTTGTGTGTATTGTTAGGTGCAATGTTGGAGCTAGAAACATAAGCATTTCGCTGCACCTGCGATAACATCTGCAAAATATGTGTACGCGACCAATAAAATGTGATTTGACTTAAACTGATTCATCTTATCAACCAGCTATTTATTAGAATCATGGGCACTAGATTAGGGTTGGACTGAAAACCTAGGAAGTAGCTATACAGGAACAGGGTTGGAGAGCTCTGGTATAGACCAAGGCCTTGGAGTGGCTTGAAGACTATTGTTCACATCTGCTTGTACTCAACTGTGAAGGATTTCATGCAAACGTCAGTTATTATGCCTCTAAACATGGTTCCAATACATTCATTTCACAAAACAGAAACCAGACCTCTTAACTATTCACAATCCTCAAATAATCTGTGTATGCAACAGCCAACATTTCTGCTATGAGCTTAATTGCCTGAGAAGTGTTTACAGTTTCGAGGTTAAACAGCTGCTAAGAATATCCCAATGTTAGCTATGACAATCATGCACTGCTCTGTAATTTTCATGTAAGATTTGGCTCATTACTTCGATGTTAGCTGTTACTCTAGTTCAGAAAACATCCTTTACTGATAAAAAACATATTTCTCCATCCAAATGAAATTATTTTGTGTCTGCCTTTCATAGATTTGCGAGTGAGGCATGCTGTGCTGTGCAACATGCTGTGCTACGCTTTGAAGTGTGCAATTAAAAAGACTGCATCTGTAGGCTAATCTTAGAAGAAGCTGGGCACGTTTGACATGGCAGCCGACAGTGCAGGCGACTGCCGACTGGCTGATCTACAAAGAACCTTGCAACATAAATAACTACTCATTATTATTTGTAGATCAGTCAGTCACTCACAATTTACCCATGATACATTTCAGGTTTGATCCTCTCGAACACACTTTCTTGTATTCAAGGAAAACCTGTCTCTCTGACGAACCCACTGTCCCTTTTTCTCCCCCGAAAGCCCTTTTCCCTCAGAGTGCAGTCACCATATCATAGAAAGTTACAGAACTTTGTGGAACAACTAAAACTATACATCAGTGGTTCTCAATCCTGGTCCTGGGGACCCAAAGGTGTGCACATTTTAGTTTTTGCCCTAGCACTACACACCTGATTCAAATAATCAACTCATTATCAATGCTTTAAGCTTTGAGGATTTGAATCAGGTGTGGAGAGTTAAGGAAGAAACTAAAATATGCACCCCTTTGGGTCCCCAGGACCAGGATTGAGAGCCACTTCTGTACATCATGGGAAGATTGTACAAGGTTGACATTAACAGAGGGCAGACTTCCCCTTTGGCGTTAGTTGTGCTGTTGACTTGATCCCAGGGAATGTACTGAAGGCCCAGGACCAGGCTCACAGTACTGCAGTGTTTTGATTGGTAAGTGCTTTTCCACATTTTGTCAAGTGATACATGTTACAATCGTCAAGATGTCTTTAAATAATTTTACAAGAAAAATCCTTGTACATTTTAATGATGTTGGAATCATTTATTCACTTGGTAGTCATCCTAACCCAGTAATGCAATGACATTGTTTTACAATTAATATAATATTTAAATACCACTTCACATTGAAGGTATAATAACAATGTGTGCTATGGCCGGATAAAAAGTTATTTGGATCACAGACTCAGTGGTAAAGGGGAATGTGTGTATGTTTTGAGAAGAGGGTGTGTGCTGTGTAAAAGAGGCACATCTACTCTTAAGTGTCCTTCCCTAGTCTCTCCTCTTCATCTGAATTTGTGTGTGAACAGGTTAGGTGAGGATATAGACCAGTTCTTTGAGATTGGTATGAAGAGAAAGACATGGGGAGAGAGCCACTTTAGACTGTTAATGGAGTCAGGGTTCAGAAGAACAAGACGTCACTCAATTGTACTCCAATTCTGTCCTAAGGACTGGGCGGAGCTGTCCATATGGTGGCCTGCCATTGGTGTTCACGCCAATTGAAAGGTCAGAGGGCACGGCAGATGGTGTGTCAGCAGGCTGGCACAATCTCCATGGAATCACTGTTGCTGGCCATCCTCTGCCTCAGGTGGTTGGCAAAATCCACCTGTGTCTGAGAGAGCACTTTGTTTATGATGGTCTTTGGGATCCAACCCTGTGAGGGAAAGAGACAGGGTGAGACAGGGTGAAACAGGGAGAGAGACAGGGTGAAACAGGGAGAGAGACAGGGTGAAACAGGGAGAGAGACAGGGTGAAACAGGGAGAGAGACAGGGTGAAACAGGGAGAGAGACAATGACAAACAGTATCTAAGGGCTACATTCAATCAGATTCGCACTACCAGACTCCCACATAGCTGTTGTTATGACGGTGTCAGAGGTGGAATTCACAAGTGGCTTCCAGCATTATACCTATTGCGGACATTGGCATAGACAGGGTTGAGGAGTAACTGATTACATGTCATTTGAGTTTCATTATTTCTATATAGCCTACACTTATTCATTTTCAACTTCTAGCACAAGTGGAACGGGTGTGTCTTCGGGCCAATGACCACACAAGCATCCGCTCACCGATTTGACAACTCCAACGCAGTTACACCTCCAACATATCACCTAAATAAAAACAACCTGTACCTGCATAGCAGATCATTATCGCGGGCTAACGCTGAACTGACTGAATCTAGGCCTCAGGGTTGTCAATACAACCATCATCTACCATAACCTTCAACCATCAAAGTTAGTCAGTGACCGTGATAAAAGGACAAACGGTATCTATGAGGCAATAAGTTCCAGAAAGGATTTGATGAAAATGCTTCTAGCAGAGGGTGAAAGTCAAACAATATAGTTAGAGTTGTATCTGTCTAGCCCTAGTGATGAGAGGCAGGGTAATGGCCTTCTTACCTTTAAATCTATGCTTAATAACCAGGTGAACTTGGTCTTGTTTGGATCATCGGCACTGGGCCGCATCACTATACATGTTGGTCCGTTCTCCGCCCTGACAACGTCAACAATACGGTGTAGAATATCAGTGTTAGTGTATGTTGAAGTCCAACACAATATTACAAATATTATTTTTCTATGATGTATTGTTAGTATGATGTATTGTCCATCCCTTGAGTATATGAACAAGCCTACCTGACAACGCCCCTCTGTTCGGACATGGTGGGGTGCTGAGTAGACATGCCAGCCAGGAAGCACGTGGACCCCCGGCGCTTGGCACAGCGAACACTAACGAAGTCCCGCGGCCCCACCACGTTACCAGGCGTGGGTCCAGACACCTCGTGGGTCACCATGGTCTCCTGACCTATCTTCTGGAGAATCTAGGGGCGGAGGAAGATAGTCAAAAACCTACACTGTACAAACATATAGAAACACAACATGTAAAGTGTTGGTCCCATGTTTCATGAGCTGAAATAAAAGATTCCAGAAATGTTCCATACACACAAAAAGCTTATTTCTCTCAAATGTTGTGCAAAAATGTGTTTACTTGCCTACTTAAATAAAGGTTAAATAAATAAAAAGTAAACATCTCTGTTAGTGACATCCCTGTTATGATCTTGTTGCCATCTGATGCACATTCAGATGTCATAAATCAGCACTGCAGAGCTCTCCCTGTCTTATGCTGTGCCTTGATTGTATTACTGTTGATGATATCTGGAAATGTGCATGTATACCCTGTTGCTAGCCCCAATTCTGACTGGTGCTCTGATATCTGCTTCACTGATTCCTGCTCTCGTAAAAGCCTGGGTTTTCTGCACGTTAACACTAGAAGCTTATTAACTAAAATGCATCAATTGAAAGTGTGGGGTCACAGCTCCAATCCGGATGTGTTGGTCATTACTGAGACGTGGTTAAGGAAGAGTGTTTTGTACTGACGTTAACCTTTCTGGTTATAACCTTTTTTGGCAAGACAGATCTTCCAAAGGTGGGGGAGTGGCATCTTTACCAAGGACCACCAAGTCTGTCCACAAACAATTTGATTTGCTCGTTTTAAGTATTAAACTTTCAAGATTCAAAAGGCACTCGCACATCTGAGCAGTCTTGTTGCAGGTGCATGGCAACAAATGAAACAGGATGAAGGAAAAAAGGAAACCGCACACTGTTCTTGATAGTATCACTGATATTTAAAAAGCTTACGTATCGGCCTAACGGCCTTCGTCAGAGCTTTTGTGAATTTTCTGAAAACAGCACCTCTATGTAGACCTAGCCCCACCAACATCCGTTCCACGTATGGAAAGGAGTTGGAGGCAAAGGACAAATAAATAAGTGCTACCAAACATAACAATATGCATTTCACAAATATTATAAAAGTGTATAGACAAGATGCACCGAACACGTCCATAAAATCACAACGAGGACATAGCAAGTTTTCATTAATCATTTGGTACATCATACGAAAAAACAAAGTGATATTAAATAGAACATATTTTAAATTCACAACATAACATACATAGGCATTTCATCATTAAGTCCTTTAGGAAATAATGTCTGGAGGATGAACATCCAAAAACATTCTCTTTTGCTCAGAGTATTATTAATATCACCTCCCCTGTCTGATATCTTGACTTTCTCTATACCACAAAATCTAAAGGTAGAAATGTTTTAGGTCATTAAAATGTACTGCGACTGGATAATCCCTGTCGTTTCTCCTGATTGAACTTTTATGTTCACTAATTCTCTGTTTGAGAGAGCGGGAGGTTTTACCGACATAGCAGAGCCCACATGGACATTTAATAATGTAAATAACATGGGTGGTGGTACACGTGATGATATCGTTAATTTGAAACCATTTACCTGTGTGGGGGTGGCAGAAATATTCACACCATCATATTGTTGCACTGTGCGCATCCTCTGCATTTATAGCTACCATTTGGTAGAGGGCGTAAAAGAGCCTGGCTGATTTTCTTTCGTGGCTGGCAGTTGGCATGAACCAATTTATCGCGTAAATTGCGACCTCTCCTATACACAATGAGTGGTGGATTCTTAAATTCAGCCGGCAAAGCTGGGTTCGATGATAAAATATGCCAGTGTTTCATGACCACACCTCCCACTTTTCGCGAATTCAAAGTATATGTGGTTGTGAACATTACGGAGTGTTCTTTTGCTTTAGCGGGTCTTTTTTGTAACAATTCATCTCGTGTTTTTCCCAATGCCAAATGAAGAGCTTCATCGACACATTGTGGCGAATAGCCTCTTCTTAGAAACCTAGTGCGCATCTCCGCTGCTGTTTCTAGATAATCATCATTGGAGTAGCATATACGGCGCAGTCTGAAAAACTGGCTTCTAGGAATTAAACTTTCAAATTGCTCTTTATTGACTGTTGCTGGGTGCTATCGTCCTCCATCAGCACACGCCTGTACCCTACATGCCCTAAGCTCTCTCCTGGCCCCTTACACAAAGTCTGAATTTGTCCTGCTAGGTGACCTAAACTGGGACATGCTTAAACCATCTGACAAGTCCTAAAGCAATGGGACTCCCTAAATCGTTCTCAGATTATTACCAATCCCACAAGGTATGATTCCAAACACACAGAAAAGGCTCCTCTTCTTGATGTTATCCTCACAAATAATCCTGATTTGTATCAGTCTGGTGTTTTCTGTAATGACCATAGTGCTCACTGTTTTAGCCTGTGTTCGTAATGGCTGCTCAGTGAAACGACCTGTCCTGATTTGTCATAGACACTTGCAAAAAACTTGAATGAGCAAGCCTTCCTTCATGAGCTGTCCTCTGTAAAATGGTCTAGAATCAGCTTGATCCCCTCTGTCGAAGACACTTGGACCTTCTTTTTTAAATATTTTCGGTGGTAATGTTAACAAACACGCTCCCATAAAGAAAATTAGGATTAAAAACAGGTTCAGCCCCTGGTTCGACTGTGATCTGGCAGAGTTACTCCACCTCAAGAATTGCATTTGGCGAAAGGCTCGCCACACGCAGACTCAGGCTGACTGGATCTCGTTCAGGCAAATTAGAAATAAGTGCACTCAGGCTATCTGGAAGGCCAAAGTTAGTTACTTTAAGGAGCAGTTCTCTCTCTGTGGGTCTAACCCCAAGAAGTTCAGGAAAACGGTTAAAGACCTGGAGAATAAACCCTCCTCCTCACAGCTGCCCATGTCCCTTAATGTTAATGTGGTTGTTATTGACAAGAAGCACATGGCTGAGCTCTTTAATCACCACTTCATTAAGTCAGGATTCCAGTTTGACTCAGTCATACCTTCTTGCCATTCCAACATTTCCTCATCTCCCACCCCTTCTAATGCGACTATCCCCAATGCTTCTCCCTCTTTTTCCCCTGCCCCGCTACAAAGTTTCTCCCTGCAGGCAGTCACTAAGTCTGAGGTGCTAAAGGAACTCCTGAAACTTGACCCCAAAAAAACATCTGGGTCACATGGTTTAGACCCTTTCTTCTTTAAGGTTGCTGCCCCTATCCTCGCCAAAGCGTATCTCTGATCTTTTTAACCTGTCTCTCCTTTCTGGGGAGGTTCCCATTGCTTGGAAGGCAGCCACGATTTGTCCTTTATTTAAATGGGGAAATCAAGTTGATCATAACTGTTATAGGCCTATTTCTATTTTGCCCTGTTTATCAAAAGTGTTGGAAAAATTTGTCAATAATCAACTGACTGGCTTTCTTGATGTCTATAGTATTCTCTGGTTTCCGCTCAGGTTATGGATGTGTCACTGCAACCTTAAAGGTCCTCAATGATGTCATCATTGCCCTTGATTATAAGCAATGTTGTGCTGATATTTTTATTGACTTGGACAAAGCTTTTGGTACGGTAGACCATTCCATTCTTGTGGGCCCGCTAAGGAGTATTGGTGTCTCTGAGGGGTCTTTGGCCTGGTTTGCTAACTACCTCTCTCAAAGAGTGCAGTGTATAAAGTCAGAAAACCTGCTGTCTCTGCCACTGCCTGTCACCAAGGGAGTACCCCAAGGCTCAATCCTAGGCCCCACACTCTTCTCAATTTACATCAACAACATAGCTCAGGCAGTAGGAAGCTGTCTCATCCATTTATATGCAGATGATACAGTCTTATACTCAGCTGGCCCCTCCCCGGATTTTGTGTTAAATGCTCTACAACAAAGCTTTCTTAATCCAACAACAAAGGTCATGTGGCTTGGTAAGAAGAATGCCCCTCTCCCCACAGGTGTGATACCTACCTCTGAGGGTTTAGAGCTTGGTAGTCACCTCATACAAGTACTTGGGAGTATGGCTAGACAGTACACTGTCCTACTCTCAGCACATATCAAAGCTGCAGGCTAAAGTTAAATCTAGACTTGGTTTCCTCTATCGTAATCACTCCTCGTTCACCCCAGCTGCCAAACTAACCCTGATTCAGATGACCATCCTACCCATGCTAGATTACGGAGACATAATTTATAGATCGGCAGGTAAGGGTGCTCTTGAACGGCTAGATGTTCTTTACCATTCGGACATCAGATTTGCCACCAATCCTCCTTATAGGACACATCACTGCACTCTATACTCTTCTGTAAACTGGTCATCTCTGTATACCCATCGCAAGACCCACAGGTTGATGCTTATTTAGAAAACCCTTAGGCCTCACTCCCCCCTATCTGAGATATCTACTGCAGCCCTCATCCTCCACATACAACACCTGTTCTGCCAGTCACATTCTGTTAAAGGTCCCCAAATCACACACATCCCTAGGGCGCTCGTCTTTTCAGCTCGCTGCAGCGAACGACTGGTACAAGCTGCAACAAACACTCAAACTGGACAGTTTTATCTCAATATCTTAATTCAAAGACTCAATCATGGAAACTCTTTCTGACAGTTGTGGCTGCTTTGCGTGATGTTTTGTGGTCTCTAACTTCTTGCCCTTTGTGCTGTTGTCTGTGCCCAATAATGTTTGTACCATGTTTTGTGTTGCTACCATGTTGTGTTGCTACCATGTTGTTGTCATGTTGTGTTGCTACAATGCTGTGTTGTCATGTGTTGCTGCCTTGCTATGTTGTTGTCTTAAGTCTCTCTTGTTGTGATGTGTGTTTAGTCCTATATTTATATATTTTTATTTTTAATCCCCCATCCCTGCAGGAGGTCTTTTGCCTTTTTGTTAGGCCCTCATTGTCAATAAGAATTTGTTCTTAACTGATTTGCCAAGTTAAATAAAGGTTCAATTAAAAAAGTGAGCATTTCACCTTTGCCAAGATAATCCATCCACCTGAAAGGTGTGGCATAAATAAACTGATTAAACAGTATGATCATTACACAGGTGCACCTTGTGCTAGGTACAATAAAAGGCCACTCTAAAATGTGCAGTTTTGTCACACAACACAGATGTCTCAAGTTTTGAGGAAGCGTGCAATTGGCATGCTGACTGCAGGAATGTCCACCAGAGCTGTTGCCAGAGAATTTAATGTTAATTTTCGCTACCATAAGCCGACTCCAACACTGTTTTGGAGAATTTGGCAGTACGTCCAACCGGCCTCACACCCACAGACCATGTGTAAGGTGTTGTGTGGGCGAGCGATTTGCTGATGTCAACGTTGTGAACAGAGTGCCCCATGGTGGCGGTGGGGTTATGGTATAGGCAGGCATAAGCTATGGACAACAAACACATACTTCATTAAGTCAGGATTCCTATTTGACTCAGTCATACCTTCTTGCCATTCCAACATTTCCTCATCTCACCCCTCTTATAATGCGACTATCTCCAATGCTTCTCCCTCTTTTTCCCCTGCCCCGATTGTATTTTATCGATGGCAATTTGAATGCACAGAGATACCGTGACAAGATCCTGAGGCCCATTGTCGTGCCATTCATCCGCCGCCATCACCTCATGTTTCAGCATGATAATGCACAGCCCCATGTCACAAGGATCTATACACAATTCCTGGAAGCTGAAAATGTCCCACAGACTTGTCACCCATTTAGCATGTATAGGATGCTCTGGATCAACATGTAAGACAGCGTGTTCCAGTTCCTGACAATATCTATTAACTTTGCACAGCCATTGAAGAAGAGTGAGATAATATTTCACAGGCCACAATCAACAGCACAATCAACAGCCTGATCAATTCTATGCAAAGCAGATGTGTCGTGCTGAATGAGGGAAATGGTGGTCACACCAGATACTGACAGTTTTTTTTGATCCACGATCCTACTTTTTTTAAAGTATCTGTGACCAACAGATGCATATTTGTATTCCCAGACATGTGAAATCCATCGATTGGGACCTAATTCATTTATTTCAATTGACTGATTTCCTTATACTGTAACTTGTTGCATTTCTATTTTTGTTCAGTATATTCATTTCTTCAATGAGAGAATGCACATTTGGACTCTTACATTGAACAAAACAACCCAAAGTATGAGACGACTTCGAGTCAAATGCAATCAATTTCTCTTTTTGTATTGTGTATTGTTGTTTCCATTAAGCAGACACTTTTAATCCAAAGCGATTTACAGTTTAGGTCGTGCCTTGCTAATAAAAACGGTTGAAAAATGTTGATTGTCTCACCTTGACCTCTTTGACATTTGGGTTCCAGTCTCCCATCTGCTCCATGTTGCCCACCAGCTCCCCATAAAGGTTATCAGAGCGCTGGTCAAACAGCACCTCCAGCTTAAACACCTTCCCCACATCAGGTAACACCTTACTCAGCACCTTGTCTCCATTTGTCTGGAATCATGGGACCATAGAATTACAACTCATAGATCTGACATTTGCAAGAATTTAAACAACAACCTTGATATTGAAGTTCAAAAGAGATATATACTGTAGGTCTGTAATTGCTGCAATGAAAAGGTGAAGAAGGGAGTCAGTGTGCTAGCTGTCTTTGCGTACGCAATCTCTATACTCACAGCAGTGATCTCAGTGGTCCATCCGTCCTGATGGCTGAGGATGCTGATAGACTTCTGCAGCGCCTCCTCCCCCTGCTTCACGTACGACACCTCTGCCTCATTAAAGCCCTGCTCCTCCTCGATCCGCGAGCCTGGAGCACAGCAACACAGAGAAATAACCTTATCACTAGAGTTAGACTACAAAAAAACATTCCATTTGGGTGGACCAGAGACCATATTAGGGTATATGTGAATGAGAGAAAGAAAACCAGGTAAGAAGTGTGTTTTGAGTGAGTGGACGGTGAGGACTGACTGGGCTGTGAGCTCCTGCGGCGGACATTGCTGATCCAGTTGCAAGGGTCAGGGCCTGCTAGCATGTTCAACTCATGGTGAATGGTCACCATTGCATTCTCCCTCAAACCTGGGACAGGGAGAATAGGAGAAAGAGAAGACAGCTGTAGTACCAGCTAAACATCTATTATTGTTATACCAAATCATTCCATACATTCTTTGTAAAACAACAACAGAAAATAGAGTTTTAGAACACAACATGAACACGGCCACTGAGCCGTGTAACACTAGCAGTCATTTACATACTCATTCACTAACCTGTCATGTTCCTCATATGTCGGTAGGAGATGCCAGCGCACAGTTTGAAAGTTGCAGGCAACATTTTCTGTCAATTTAGTGTCTAGTTTTGTTTCTGAGTGAAATAGAGAATGCTAAAATATAAAATATATAACACAGAGAAGACCTGTGTAGATTGTCGTTTTTGTTCTAGGTGTTTTAAAGAGAAAAATAGAAAATACTGAAAACAGAGAAGACCAGCATGATTAGGTTGTCGAGGGGAGTTTAGATTCTGTCTGAACTCTGTGGGAGTTGCCGTAAGTTTTTCTATATAAGCTCAGAGCAAGGCCATGATGCTGTCACCTCGGAGATAAACACGCACATCATCCCGCCATTCTAACAACACTGAGGTCAAGGATACCTCTCGGACACGCTCAGCATGTCTCCAGGCTCCAATAAACATTATGTCAGATAACGTCCAGTTCTCAGGCCCACTGCACTATACACACAAACGCACACATGCACACACACACGGGCCAGGAAACGTGAGATTGTACACATACATGACATGAGACAGAATACATGAGATGATAAGGAGTCCTTCAGGCAGGCAGGCAGGCAGGCAGGCAGGCAGGCAGGCAGGCAGACAGACAGACAGACGTCAGTCAATGTAGTAGGACCAGTAATGGTCACATCCGCTCACACTCCCAAGTTGCCTACCCAGGCTACGCCATGCCCACGGAAATGAGTATCTTCTCCGGCCAGAACACACGTGGGTAAAGCGGCCTTTTGAAAATGTGTCATTGGCTTTGATACTCTGACTGGTTAGAGACGATCCAAATCAAATCAATCGCTGATGACTTTGTTCTGTACAATGCCCCTTGTGCCCCTCGTCACCACAAACAACTTCAATGACGGCAGTCTCAGACTAAAGTACGTAGTGAACGACTGAGCAGCGGAAGAATTTTGTGTGAATCGTAAGGCTAACTCGCAAGGTCCCTCACAGCCAAATCACAGGAATGTATTAAATAAACAGTGTTTACTGAATGTTTGCTGGACAGAATATTCTGCCTCCAAACTGTGTTGAAACCACCTGTATTGTCAGTATGATCCTATCTTCAACAATATGACCCAAGCAGAGAGTGGTGCTCTGAAACTGGACATCAGTGGAGGCTGGTGGAAGGAGCTATAGGAGGACGGGCTCATTGTAATGTCTGGAATGGCATCAATGGAATGGAGGCAAACATGGTTTCCATGTGTTTGATACTGTTCCGTTATTCCATTCCAGCCATTACAATGAGCCCATCCTCCTATAGCTCCTTCCACCAGCCTCCTCTGCTAGACATCCTCAGCTTTGTAGAAGGTGACTCTATCCACATACAGTACATCGTTGTAGAAGGTGACTCTATCCACATACAGTACATCGTATCTAGGATCAGACGGCATCATCCCAATTCTCACTGTTGCAATTTTGATTTTCGGGAACAATTAATTACATGTTACTGGAAACTAATTGTTGAAATGTGTTGCGAAATTGTTATTTTAAACCTGATCTAGAGTTACTGGGTAAAGCCAAGTACTTACAATCTGATTACCTATATTAAGTAAGTTATAAGTATATGTCCCACGGGCAACTTAATGTAAAGTGTAAAACCTCAACCAGTCACTGCGCTGCAGAATCTCACAATACAAATGTCCAAGTCATAAGACTGCTAAATAGTTAGTTAAATAGTTAACCAAATAGCTAACGGACTATCTACATTAACCCTTATTGTCTCATCACATACGCTGCTGCTACTGTTTGTTCCTCAGTATCCAAACGACCAGTTCCCAGAGCTTCCTATACAGTAATTCTATTTTTGTAACGTGTTGAGGCCGGCAATTAACGAGAATGAGAGTAATTAAAGATGTTGTAGAACTGCTGTATTTGAAGCACCATTCCCTTCTGACCAGTTTCCATGATGTTGCTAAGGCAATCAAGCAGTTTTTACCATTTCTGTAACTGTCACTTCTGCGGAGTGATCGTTTTCTAAACTAAAACTACCTAAGAAGCATCAGGCTCTCGGTCTGATATGTGCTTTTGAACATCTGAATTAAGCTCCACTAATTGCACTTGTGCCGCAGCCTGGTCTCATAGATTAGACATATCATAGTAAATGTAAATAATTTGAATTATAGAGTATGTTACGTTTGGTATGGTTACATAAGACAGATGCATACTGCATGGGTGGGTGTATAACGTAAACATTTAGCAACGCAAAGGTTGCAAGTTCGAATCTCATCACGGACAACTTTAGCATTTTAGCTAATTAGTAACTTTTCAATTGCTTAATACTTTTTATCTACTTTGCAACTACTTAGCATGTTAGCTAACCCTTCCCCTAACCCTAACCTTACCCCTTTTGGCTAATCCCTCCCCTAACTCTAACCCTAACCTTAAACCTTTAACCTAACTCCTAAGTGTAACCCTAACCCCTAACCCCAAACCTAGCAGACGTTAGGCAGTTAGCTAACATTAGCCACCTAGCTAGAATTTGTAACATCATACGTTTTGCAAATTTGTAACATATAGTATGGTTTGCAGATTTGTAACATATTCTACATTTTGCAAATTCGTAACATATCACACAAAATTGGTGATGGACATCCAAAAATTAATACATACCATACGAAACATAACATATAAACAGAGATACTAATTAGAGTGTCTCGGATTTATGTACAGAAAAATATGAAATACTCTTAGACCAGGTTGGGCGCTGTGGCAGCCTTGATCACAGCATTTTTTCACCAATATCCCCATTTTTTATTTTTCAAGGCCTGAGGCACTTTTTCAGTCACATTCCTGAAGCCCAAGAAACAAACACTTAATGTCCTAGTATTACATTTGGAAATTAAAAAGGTTTATGAACTACTTTTTGGAGGACAGACACATGTGCTCCCAGAGCTCGTTGGCCTCACTGCCTTGTGGGGGCTGCAGGTTGTCCAGTACGCCAGGATGTCCAAATATTTTCAGTATCATGGTACAAAATGTACCAGTCAAATGTCCTTGTATGTGGGGTTGTGTCACGCTCTGGAAGGTGTCCAACCTCTTACTGTAGCTGTGGGTTGCTAAACCACTGACTGTAATCACCAGGCAGTGGTAACAACATATTACTCAAGGGGTCTTCCACGCTTTCTTAACCTTGCTTCCTGAATCCAACCAAAATCCAAATGATCGCACGACAATATTGCTCCAATGACTAACGTGTCAAACCAGGCAGAGAAAGTCAACCCTGTTCAAGACTATTGCAACAGCATCTGTGTCACTAGATCTCAGTTTAAACGTCAATGAAAAACTCAGGTCATATTTTGTTTATAATAAAATAAAACTTCATAAATCATGGATGGAGAGTGGCAACATTGATTTATACCTTGGGCCTAATGGCTTTATCATGGCTGAGTTGTGATATAAAAAATGGGAACAGACAGAACCAGTACAAAAAAAATGCATGAAATTAAATGTATGCATTCACTACTGTAAGTCGCTCTGGATAAGAGCATCGGCTAAATGACTAAAATGTAAAAATCTAAAAATGATTATCTGGAAAGAACACAAAAAAGACAAAGGCAACCCAGTATGATGCAGATACACTTTACAATTAGGAGTACATGAGCATATGAATATTATAGCAGGTCACATACTGCAATGCGTTTTCACCAAACAGGTATTCCTCAGCTTTAGGGGCCTTTTTCATACTGACATCCTCTCACCGAGAATATCTGACCCATTCCTGGCCTCTATAGCAGCTATGCACACACATCTACCTCTACTGTAAGGACCATGCCTCTGACCAATATTATCACTACTTATATACCATGATCCTTCATTCCTTACTGCTTGATTAAACAATGATAGAATACAAATATATGGTAGGGTTTCCTTTTATTATCCCCCCAATAGGAATAGGTAGGGTGGAAACCTGTCCAGTCCTCTGAACTGTGGACTGCAGTAATCAGGGAAACAAAAGTCAAACATATCAGACTTGTTTCAATGACCAAGAGTAAGGCTGCTCTGAGAATACAATAACTTTAATTTGGTGTCATAGACATGCAATAGTACTATTGCTCAGAGGCAATTTTAGCATGTAAATGTTGATGGGGAAAACTCCCCCCAAAAAATGGGATGCATGCCAGCGAAGCCACAACACAGCACTGAACAATACATTAATTTCACTATAATTGTGACAAATGGTGCCCACAAACCTTTAGGGCCTATATAAAGCTGTCCCAACAGCAGAGCTTTCTTTCCAGCACCATGGAGTGAATCCTTACCACCGCTACACCTGGCTATCACTGTTTCACTCTGGCAGTGAAACAATTAATTCAGCCTCATTTACTGCCTTTAAAAAAAACATAGCTGATATGGCTGACTTGCTTAAAGAAATCTGATTTCTACTTACAATTGAAATATACAAACTATGGCATAAGGGGATGACGAGCGGATAAGAGGCAATCCGAAATTTCGATTAAGACATTCATGAGCGAGCAAAGATGGACATAGTCAATATAACTATTTGTTCAGCACTTTTGAAATGTACAGCTACAGAATTCAGAACATTGGCCATTCTTACAGTATTCTCCCTTTACACCAAGTGAGAACCGTAGGATAAATAAATGGGGCATATAAGCAGACATTGAAAGCTCTTACAATATTTGATGATTACATTTCTCTAAAACAGGCTATATGTGCACCACCAAGTCAGAACAGCAGGCTAAGTAATTTTTTTATTTCACCTTTATTTAACCAGGTAGGCTAGTTGAGAACAAGTTCTCATTTACAACTGCGACCTGGCCAAGATAAAGCAAAGCAGTGTGACACAAACAACAACACAGAGTTACACCTGGAATAAACAAACATACAGTCAATAACACAATAGAAAAGTCTATATACATTATGTGCAAATGAGGAAGAATAACGGAGGTAAGGCAATAAATAGGCCATAGTGGCGAAATAATTACAATATAGCAATTAAACACTGGAGTGATAGATGTGCAGAAGATGAGTGTGCAAGTGGAGATACTGGGGTGTACATCATTGATGTATACAGAGAAAAGAGTCAGCCCGAGGCTTGAGCCCTGTGGCACCCCCATAGAGACTGCCAGAGGTCCAGACAACAGGCCCTCCGATTTGACACACTGAACTCTGTCTGAGAAGTAGTTGGTGAACCAGGTGAGGCAGTCATTTGAGAAACCAAGGCTGTTGAGTCTGCCGATAAGAATATGGTGATTGACAGACTCGAAAGCCTTGGCCAAGTCGATGAATACAGCTGCACAGTATTGTCTCTTATCGATGGCGGTTATGATATTGTTTAGGACCTTGAGCGTGGCTGAGGTGCACCCATGATCAGCTCGGAAACCAGATTGCATAGTGGAGAAGGTACGGTGGGATTCGAAATGGTCGGTGATCTGTTTGTTAACTTGGCTTTTGAAGACCTTAGAGAGGCAGGGTAGCATAGATATAGGTCTGTACCAGTT
Organism: Salmo trutta; assembly: GCF_901001165.1. Taxonomy (NCBI): domain Eukaryota; kingdom Metazoa; phylum Chordata; class Actinopteri; order Salmoniformes; family Salmonidae; genus Salmo; species Salmo trutta. The sequence goes on from NC_042965.1 coordinate 32,739,465, forward strand.
TGGGTCTAGAGTGTCTCCCCCTTTAAAGAGGGGGATGACCGCGGCAGATTTTCAATCTTTGGGGATATCAGACGATACGAAAGAGGTTCAACAGCCTAGTAAAAGGGGTTGCAACAATTTCGGCGGATAATTTTAGAAAGAGAGGGTCCAGGTTGTCTAGCCCGGCTGATTTCTAGGGGTCCAGATTTTGCAGCTCTTTCAGAACATCATCTATCTGGATTTTGGTAAAGGAGAAATGGGGGAGGCTTGGGCAAGTTGCTGTGGGGGGTGCAGGGCTGTTGATCGGGGTAGGGGTAGCCAGGTGGAAAGCATGGCCAGCCGTAGAAAAATACTTATTTAAATTCTCAATTATCGCGGATTTATCGGTGGTGACAGTGTTTCCTAGCCTCAGTGCAGTGGGCAGCTGGGAGGAGGTGCTCTTATTCTCCATGGACTTTACAGTGTCCCAGAACTTTTTGGAGTTTGTGCTACAGGATGCAAATTTCTGTTTGAAAAAGCTAGCCTTAGCTTTCCTAACTGCCTGTGTATATTGGTTCCTAACTTCCCTGAAAAGTTGCATATCGCAGGGGCTATTCAATGCACATGCAGTAGGCCACAGGATGTTTTTGTGCTGGTCAAGGCCAGTCAGGTCTGGAGTGAACCAAGGACTATATCTGTTCCTGGTTCCACATTTTTTGAATGGGGCATGCTTATTTAAGATGGTGAGGAAAGCACTTTTAAAGAATAACCAGGCATCCTCTACTGACAGAATGAGGTCAATATCCTTCCAGGATACCCGGGCCAGGTCGATTAGAAAGGCCTGCTCGCTGAAGTGTTTTAGGGAGCGTTTGAAAGTGATGAGGGGTGGTCGTTTGACCACAGACCCATTACGGACGCAGGCAATAAGGCAGTGGTCGCTGAGATCCTGGTTGAAGACAGCAGAGGTGTATTTGGAGGGCAGGTTGGTTAGGATGATATCTATGAGGGTGCCCGTGTTTACGGATTTGGAGTTGTACCTGGTGGGTTCATTGATAATTTGTGTGAGATTGAGGGCATCAAGCTTAGATTGTAGGATGGCCGGGGTGTTAAGCATGTCCCAGTTTAGGTCACCTAACAGCACAAGCTCTGAAGATAGATGGGGGGCAATCAATTCACGTGGTGTCCAGGGTACAGCTGGGGGCAGGTGGTGGTCTATAGCAAGCGGCAACGGTGAGAGACTTGTTTTTGGAAAGGTGGATTTTTAAAAGTAGAAGCTTGAATTGTTTGGGCACAGACCTGGATAGTAAGACAGAACTCTGCAGGCTCTCTCTGCAGTAGGTTGCAACTCCGCCCCCTTTGGCCGTTCTATCTTGTCGGAAGATGTTATAGTTAGGGATGGACATTTCATGGTTTTTGGTGGTCTTCACAATCCAGGATTCAGACATTGCTAGGACATCCAGGTTGGCAGAGTGTGCTAAGGCAGTGAATAAAACAAATTTAGGGAGGAGGCTTCTAATGTTAACATGCATGAAACCAAGGCTTTTACGGTTACAGAAGTCAACAAATGAGAGCGCCTGAGGAATGGGAGTGGAGCTGAGGGCTGCAGGGCCTGGGTTAACCTCTACATCACCAGAGGAACAGAGGAGGAGGAGGATAAGGGTATGGCTAAAGGCTAACAGAACTGGTCGTCTAGTACGTTCGGAACAGAGAGTAAAAGGAGCAGGTTTCTGGGCAAGGTAGAATAGATTCAAGGCATAATGTACAGATAGGATGTATGATAGGATGTGAATACAGTGGAGGTAAACCTATGAACTGAGTGACGATGAGAGAAATATTGTCTCTAGAAACATCATTTAAACCAGGTGAGGTCACTGCATGTGTGGGAGGTGGAACTAAAGGGTTAACTAAGGCGTATTGAGCAGGGCTAGAGGCTCTAAGGTGAAATAAGGCAATAATTACTAACCAAAACAGCAATGGACAAGGCATATTGATATTAGGGAAAGGCATGCGCAGCCCAGTGATCATAGTGAGTGGGCCAGAGACACGGCAATTCAGGCAGCTAGTGGGCCGGGGCTAGCAAAACGGCCTTAGAGGGACGTTGCGACGGAAGATGTCTTTTGTAGCCCCCTTGTGCTGTTACGTTGGCAGACCAGTTGTTGTGGATCAGCAGGGCTCTGTGTGGTAAAAGGGGCCAGGCCAACTAGAATTTGTCCGATGGGCCTCTTAAGCTAACAGTCCGATATGCTCTCGACAGCTAGCGGGCCATAGCTAGCAGGCTAGCAGATGGGTATTCAGGGGACGTCGCGACAGGGGAGCAAGTTGAAAAAAACCCTCGGGCGAATTACGTAGGTAGTCCAGTCGTGATAGGTTGGCGGGGGTCCAGGCCAATTGAAAAATAGGTATTGTACCCCAAGGAGTGGCTGATGGACCTCTTCGGCTAGCCGGAAGATGGGCCTAGCAAAGGCTAGCTCCAAGCTAATTGGTTCTTGCTTCAGGACAGAGACGTTAGCCAGGAGTGGCCACTCGGATAGCAGCTAGCTAGCTGCGATGATCCAGGTGAAAAGGTTCAGAGCTTGCGGTAAGAATCCGGAGATATGGAGAAAAATAAGTCCGATTTGCTCTGGTTTGAGTCGCGCTGTGCAGACTGGCGAGAGTTTTCTGGGCTAAAGGTAGCTGATGATCGCTAGTAGTGGCTAGCTGACTACTAGCTAGTAGCTAGTTAGCTGGCTAGCTTCGATTCAAAGGTAAAGAAAATAGCAGATCCATACCACATTGGGTGAGGCGGATTGCAGGAGAGTATGTTGAAGTTAAGGTTAAAAAATATATGCAAAGAAAAAAGATATAAAAAGATATATACACGGGACATGACAAGACGAGGACAAAAGATGTCTGACTGCTACGCCATCTTGGATAATGAGGGGAAAAGGGACCAAATTATTAGGGTGAGGCACATGGGCTACTAACAGCTCACTACACAACATACACTTAGTATTACTTTCTTAGCTACAGTATACATATCTCCCTGGCATATTACATCATTTATGCAGCAGCATATAAGACATTTTTGAACAGGAAGGTGGCGTGGCGGTCCATCACGTGGGCAAATTTTGTCATGAAACTTTATCATCAAAGTCTGATATTCTTTGGATGTATGGTGCTTTCAAGGCAACTGGAAACTCTGAAAAAACAAGGTCGAATCATGACATCAGTGATCTTCAGGTCAGAGCTCTAGAAAGAGGCCTGAGTTCCCGACTTGAAATTCTGAGTTGGACGACTGTTCAAAATGTATTTTCCCCAGTCAGAGAAAATCTTTTTCAGAGTTCCCAGTTGTCTTGAACTCACTGAAGAGATTTCCCAGTTCCGAGTTTCAGGCGGCAGAAGTCATGCTGTATTGACAGCATGGCCAATGTACTGTATTCAACCTTTTCTGCCCCATGGTGATGCGCGTGAATGTTTATCCTTTAACCTTGGAAAAGAGACCCTTAAACCCAGACTTGGACCCCTCTCCACTGAATAGCAGGCAGGAGAAGCAAAATAGTGATTGCTTTGCAACGCTGTCAATTAGCCACTGATTCCTTCCAAACCACTCATTGTTAAAATTGCGATTTCCAATGTTTTGTGTAATGTCTATGTCTAATAACCGATTAGCACCGATACATTTTATCGATACTGTCTCTTCATATGACAAGGATTGAAAAGGATTTGCCAGTAGATTGTTGACGGGATTCATGATGATGACTGCTAGCTAAGATTTTGAAAGTATGATGTTGACATGATCAGTCCAATCAAAGCTACTGTACATATAAAGTGATTTGAAGTAATTTTATCTGTGGCGAATGACCTTGAGCCTTCTTGGATGGGCACTTCTAATGTAAATCTATGGCAGCACCCAAGGGGCTTGAACTTTTTAGCTCTCCCTGTAGATTTTGCTGTTACTTAGTGTCTCCATGAGTGACAGAACACTGAGCTAATGACGGTGCAACTAAAGAAGATTACCAACTCCTACTCTGTATTTTTCACCACAGAAAGCACTGAGCTAGGCTGAAACACCTGAATTTTGGAGCTGTCTTACTCAAGAAAGCAAAAAAGAGACCATGTTTGTATGCAGCTTTATTAACTCAATGTATATATATATATTTTTACATTGTTTGCAAACTGATATGACACGTATAAATGCCAAAATAACATGAAACAGCTCTAGAGTTCCTCTTCTAGAAGGACAACCATCTCTGCAGCACTCCGCCAATCAGGCCTTTATGGCAGAGTGGCCAGACGGAAGCCACTCCTGAGTAAAAGGCACATGACAGCCCGCTTGGAGTTTGCCAAAAGGCACCTAAAGGACTCAGACCATGAGAAACAAGATTCTCTGGTCTGATGAAACCAAAATTGAACTCTTTGGCCTGAATGCCAAGAGTCACGTCTGGACAAAACCTGGCACCATGGTGCCGACACCACCCTATGGTGAAGCATGGTGGTGGTAGCATCATGCTGTGGGGATGTTTTTCAGCGGCAAGAACTGGGAGACTAGTCAGGATCGAAGGAAAGATGAATGGCGCAAAGAGAGATCCTTGATGAAAACCTGTTCCAGAGTGCTCAGGACCTCAGAGCGGGGCAAAGATTCACCTTCCTATAGGACAATGACACTAAGCACACAGTCAAGGCAACGCAGGAGTGGCTTTGGGACAAGTCTCTGAATGTCCTTCAGTGGCACAGCCAGAGCCCTGACTTGAACCCGATTGAACATCTCTGGGGAGACCTGAAAATAGCTGTGCAGCGACGATCCCCATCCAACCTGACAGAGCTTGAGAGGATCTGCAGAGAAGAATGGGAGAAACTCCGCAAATACAAGTGTGCCAAGTTTGTAGCATCATACCCAAGAAGACTTGAGGCTGTAATCGCTGCAAAAAGTGCTTCAACAAAGTACTGAGTAAAGGGTCTGAATACTTATGTAAATGTAATATTTAAGTTTTATATTTTTAATACATTTGAAAATTTTTTTTTACCCATTTTTACTTTGTCATTATGGGTTATTTTGTGTAGATTAATGAGCAGAAAAACGTAATAAGATTTTGAAAATGTCAAGTGGTCTGAATAGTTTCTGAATGCACTGTATATAACATTCTATTGGTTGGAAGAATTTTGTATAATAATTTACATTTAAAAACAAAGTTTTGAATCCCGCGTCATTCTGTGTATCAGTTCATAAAACATGTGCCATGGAATCGGTACATCGAAATTCTCCTCCAAACTATTTTGCAACCTGTATGGTACAGATGTAAAATTTTTTGGTCCTTAAATTAAACTGGTATACTTTTTTATTAATCACAATTTTCTTTAGCCAATTCTGGTCTTTAATGCAGGGCCGACAGACAAGTCCCTTACCTTCTCCCCTTTCCACTTGCCTCTGAGATTTTTACGTAATGCTGCAATCAGTTGCTTGTAATTTTGGATAGAGCAGGCATTTACATATATTTTTGTTAACTGCATATGTGACATAACTCCACCAATCATATTTATGATATTATTTGCAAAGATTATATAGTTTAAAAAAATATCTTACATTATTTTTATTTTTTTTAATTGTAGTATATTTGAGTTTAACTATAAAATTTGTTCTAATATTTGTTCTGTCTATTCTGGTGGATTAAACTGAAATTGCAACCAGCTTTAACTGCTGGTTTTAAAAATAGCAATATTTTGGAGATTTCATTTTCAAATAACCAAAAGTGAGAGGTTGTAATCTGAATGAAGGAAAAAAGGCCAGTCTTTAACACGGGGTGAGCCTGTAATCGGCCTGTGTGTAGCTGGTGTGGAGGAGTCAGGCGCAGGACAGCAGATATGAGTAAGGAATGTAATTTACTCAAGGAATCAATAAATACAACACAATAAACTAGCCCACAATAACGGACCGTGTACATACAAACAATCACTCACAAAAACCATGGGGGAACAGAGGGTTAAATAATGAACAAGTAATTGGGGGATTGAAACCAGGTGTGTAAAACAAAGACAAAACAAATGGAAAATGAAAAGTGGATCGGCGATGGCTAAAAGGCCGGTGACGTCGACCGTCGAACGCTGCCCGAACAAGGAGAGGTACTGACTTCGGCGGAAGTCGTGACAGAGCCATTCTTACTAATCTGCTACAGAACCAGTTAGGGTTTAAGTATAGTTTTTGTATGACTGAAGCCTTTAGTGAGAGGTCCAGTACTTTAATATTCATTATATAAATAGGCCCGTTTAAGTTTGTCTGGCTTGCCATTCCAAATAAAGTGGGATATTTTTTCTCATGTAATTTAAAAAACAAGTCGTTAGGTGAAGGTAGGGCCATAAGTAAATAGGTAAACTGGGATATGACTAAAGATTTACTCAGGGTGGTTTTTCCAAAAATAGACAGCTGTTGTCCTTTCCATGGAAGGAAAATCATATCTGACTTTATATTAGCATTTCTTGTAGTGAGATCATTTCTTTATTTCGGGATATGAATACTGAGTATGTCCACTTCACCGTCAGACGATTTTATTGGTAAACTACAAATAATGTAAAAGTTGTATTTTGTATAGATCCAATATGTAATATTGTGCACTAATTCTAAATCCTCTTGCGGGTTTAAAAGAAAACAGGAATTGTCAGCATACGACATCTTTGTTTTTTAAGCTCTGGATTTAAGCCCCTTGATAGTATTGTTGGATCTGATTTTAATAGCTAACATTTCGATGGCCATAATAAATAGATATGCCGATAGTTGACAGTTTGTTTTACTCCTCTTGACAATTTAATACTTTCTGAGAAGTAGACGTAATTTACTATTTTACACCTAGCGTTACTATACATAACTTTAACCCATTGTATAAGAGATTCTCCTAAATTAAAATAGTCCAGGAATTTATATATAAATTCCATTCAAACTTTATCAAAAGCCTTTTCAAAGTCAGCTATAGAAACCAGGCCTGATTTCCCAGATTCTTCGTAGTGTTTCCAGTACTTGTCTTATATTATCTTCAATGTATAGTCCATGTAAAAAACCTGTTTGATGACCTTTTTAATTCTATGCGCTATGCATATTGCTAGGATTTTGGCATCACAACACTGAAGTGTTATGTTTTTTTTTTAGGTAGACTGGATCTTTATTTTTACCATCTGGGTCCTGTTTCAGTAATAGTGAAATCAGACCTTCTTAGTGAGCATTTTAAAGTGTAAAATTTTTATAGAAGTGGTTAAAACATGTTAATAAAGGACCTTTGAATACATCGATTTGATATACTTCAACTGGTATGCCATCCATCCATGGAGTTTTCCCAGACTTAAAGGCTTTTATTGCATCTAAAAGTTCCTCCTCTGTAATTAGGCCTTCACATGAGTCTTTCTGTATAGTTGTTTATTTACACTATTAATAGAAACAAATCCTTACAATTAACTTCAGTTAGTAGTGAATGATTAAAGTACGTTGCTTTGTTTTTCAAAATATTGTTTGGTGAATCATGGATGACTCTTCCTTTTATTATCCCCCAATAAGAAATAGGTAGGGTGGAAACCTTTTTTACCCTCTTTTACCTCCCCAATTTCGTGGTATCCAATTGGTAGATACAGTATTGTCCCATTGCTGCAACTCCCATACGAACTCGGGAGAGGCGAAGGTCGAGAGCCGTGCGTCCTCCGAAACACAACCCAACCAACCAAGCCGCACTGCTTCTTGACACAATGCCCGCTTAACCCGGAAGTCAGCCGCACCAACGTGTCGGAGGAAACACTGCCACAGGAGTTGTTAGTGCGCGATGGGACAAGAACATCCCTGCCGGCCAAACCCTCCCCTAACCCGGACAACGCTGGGCCAATTGTGTACCGCTCCATGGGTCTCCCGATCACGGCCGGCTGTGACAGAGCCTAGACTCGAACCCAGAGTCTATAGAGGCAGTGCCTTAGACCACTGCGCCACTAGGAGAGTGGGGTCACGGCCAGGGACGAAAAGGCTAGCGACCTTTCGGTTACTGGCCCAATGCTCTAACCGCTAGGCTACCTGCCGCTCCCCTGTGTGTGGGTGAATCATAAAGGAACAGGTCACGAGACTAAAAAACTTGCAAAACATTTGTGTGCGCATCGTCTGGGGGAACAGGCTAACAAGGAGGCATTTCTGATTCTTAATTTGGGAAATGCCTTAGACCACTGCGCCACTCGGGAGGCCTCGGTAGGGTGGAAACCTGTCCAGTTCTCCCAACTGTGGTCTGTAGTGATCAGGGAAACATTTTCCACCAAGTTCACTTTATTTTTTTAGAATATATTACACTTGATCTTCGTTGAATAAGTTCCTCCATGTATTTTTGTTATTCTGTGCCTCTACAGTTGTTATTGCTATCTACAGTATCTGTACTGTTAGTTTCTCCATTCAGTTTTTAAGATAAACTCTTTTGACCTACATAGTTTTTGTTTTAAAGATGACTACAACTATCCAAAGGTGCAGAATTATGGGCAATTACTCACCCTGTATACATATTTCACCAAACAATTTCATACATATCAAATATTATTCCAGATTTGTTTTGAAAGCACATTGTGTGCAGGATTCATTCATCAGCATAATCACAATCCAATTCCATGTATTCAATACAAAGGTCGGTTTTCTCATTAGCGCACAGAAGAACACTCGACATAAGGAAAGGTGAATACAATGGAGGAACACAACTGATATGAATGTATAGTATAGGCCTAAGTCCACACCAAAGCAAAGCTCTATAACGGAAGGTCACAATGCTGGAGTTGATAACTTAGTTTTAACCCAAAGTTACATAGAAGTGGCCCCAACTACATTCTCTGCAATATTGTAAAAGAATATCAATACATTTAGACAGTCCTATTGCCTAAATATTTCCATATATTGTACATGGTCTGACACTGATGGGATGATTTAGAATTTCATGCAGTAGTATTTACTGATTGACGGAAACAGTGAACACAATTGCACACATTTCTCTTCTGACGAAAACAATGTGTTAATATTCTGTGAACAAAACACTTAAGTGAATTTTGTATTCACTGATGACATTTTGTATTTGATGTTTTACAAAAGGTGGTTTAAGATATGCAAGTCCGGTACTAAGGCAAAAAACGTATCTGTAAATGTTCAGTATTTGAGCATTTGATCATTGCTGTTCAGCTATAGATATCTTTCAAAACATATCCCAACATTTCTTGTACGCGATTAAGAAAAACTGTAATGAATGTTCATGAAATCACATTTATAGTTGTTGATGAACAGAGAAAGAATTTGGTCTGCTTTTGAATTTATATAATCTGGGTCTATGAAACCGGACAATAAATGAATCATAGTAATCAACTACTGTAATGAATCGTAGTATCAACTAATGAATCATAGTATCAACTAATGAATCATAGTATAAATGAATGAATCATAGTATCAACTAATCTTGTGGAAATGTTGTAAGAAACTGATGAATCTTGTATCCATCCATATGAGAAAACCCTGACTGTTGTATTTGCTACCCAGACAGACATGAAACACAGATGGTAGAGAGGTGCTCACGCCAGCACGGAGCTGATTTATTAGGAACTGCAGGACACCGTTGGTTTGGCTTTAAAAAGTCTACACTCAGCACTCTAATGTACAACAATAGCAGTAGATCATCTCACTTTCTTTTCAATCCTCCTTCCACTTCCTTCTTATCCTCACTTCCTACCCTCCACCACGAGCCAAGTACAGTGTGTGTAATAATAATAACAATAATAATAATATTGAAGAGCTTATATTTGTCCTATTTCAAACATATATTAATACGCATGTGTGAATTGGAAATGTGTTTTTTTGCATAGCCCACTCTCCCTGAGACACCCTCAGAGAGTAGGGTCACGGCCAGGGACAAAAAGGCTAGCGACCTTTTGGTTACTGGCCCAACGCTCTAACCGCTAGGCTACCTGCCACCCCCCGTGTGTGGATGAATCATAAAGGAACAGATCACGAGACTAAAAAACGTGTAAAACATTTCTGTGCACGTCGTCTGGGAGAACAGGCTAACAAGGAGGCACTTCTGATTCTTCATTTGTGAAATTATTTCGGAATAATGTGTTAGGACACTTGTTTAATGTAATTAACTATTTATTGTCCAGTAAAATTAACATATATCAAATTCTAAAACCAAAGCTGTTCTTCCCTTTTGTTTGGGCATGTTGGAAGGATTGCCTTAGTGTGGTCCCTTCACCAAGGACACTACCAAATCCAAGGCATCTCACTAGTTTAACATGGCATCCTCTCTTTGTCTCCTTTCCTTCATCTGAACTGGACTGGTTAAAGCTTATTCCCTGTAGGCATAGGCCATATTTCTGCCAGGAATCCTAACCTTTCCTTTATGATCAGTGCAGACGAAGGAAAGGAGATGAGAGAAATGCCCCCATTGAAACAATTGAGATACACCCATGGTCATGATGGCAACACAAACATAAAACAGCACCAGCTCATTGTATATGACAAAGGTTATATCACAGTAATATTTCTTTAATGTCAGAGGTAAAACAACATATTTACCGTTAAAACATCTTAATTGGTATATAAATGGTTCACTACTGGTTTGAAAAGACATAATTTTGCTCAAGGTCAACAGGATGCCTGTGGTGGGGTATTAGCATGAGGGCTATGCAGGTGTGAGGATACTACACCTGTCTGGTCTCACACACTTGTCCATGGTGTGAAAACACACTCGTTTGATTGTTACCTAGGTGTAACATAGCTGCAGATTCAATTAGTGATTGAATAAAGACCAAGCCATCCTCCTTCCTCCTCCAAAACCAATATGGCAACAATGACAGGCACACAACTGAAGTATGTCTTTGGCCTGAGGGTATACAAGGCAATATGCACATTGTTTCTTGAGGTTGGTGATGTTGTTGGTTGCATGCATGTTTATAAGTGATTAGAGTAGTGGGAAAGAAAGGGGAAAGAAAGGGGAGAGAGAGAGAGAAAGATAGAGAGAGGAATAGATTAACAAATACACAGTGCATTTGAGTACGAATTAGTATTTATGCAAGGAATAAAAAATTAAAAAGCTACAACATTTCAACAAAGACCCCATCTTGTATTCCCTGTGGTGGTCTTTCTTAGACAGTGGATCCCCTGAATTAGATCGTTTTTTTCTTATTCATCAACAACGTCAGTGGCTCTTCTCTACTCCAGCAATCATGAGGGTAAGTGAGATGTCTGAGCATCGTTCTCAAAACGTCTTTGCATCATTGAACGTCCCTCTAATCATTTCCCATGGGTCGGTCTCTCAGGCCCCGGGTCATGGTCAGCATTTCCCCTAGGCTGACCGTGGACGTGGGAGGGGTGCCTCCGGATGACTGACAGCTGGTCAGGCCGGGTGTAAACCAACCAGCAGGGAGGAGATCCTACAGGCTCCTCCTCTGTCTGTGTGTGGCGCCACACAAGGCCCTGGCCACTAGGGGGCAGAGTTTGACATGGAGTCCACCGAGTTCACACTGCAGGAAGACAAGCGGCTGTTGGCAATGGACACCTCGGGGTGCTGGAGGGAGAGAGAGACAAGAAGGGCCTTCTACGCCATCAAAAGGAACATAAAATTTGACATACCAATTAGGATCTGGCTAAAAATACTTGAATCAGTTACACAACCAACCAAGAATTCACAAAATGGGACAAACACCAAATTGAGACTGCATGCACAAATCTGCAAAAATATCCTTTGTGTACAACATAAAACACCAAATAATGCATGCAGAACAGAATTAGGCCGATACCCGCTAATGATCAAAATCCAGAAAAGGGACGTTAAATTCTACAACCACCTAAAAGGAAGCGATTCCCAAACCTTCCACAACAAAGCCATCACCTACAGAGAGATGAACCTGGAGAAGAGTCCCCTAAGCATGTTGGTCCTGGGGCTCTGTTCACAAACACAAACAGACCCCACAGAGCCCCAGGACAACAACACAATTAGACCCAACCAAATCATGAGAAAACAAAAATATCATTATTTCCAATGTGTCAAGTACAGTGAGGGAAACAATTAGTTGATCCCCTGCTGATTTTGTACGTTTGCCCACTGACAAAGAAATTATCAGTCTATCATTTTAATGGTAGGTTTATTTGAACAGTGAGACAGAATAACAACAAAAAAATCCAGAAAAACCATGTCAAAAATGTTATAAATTGATTTGCATTTTAATGAGGGAAATAAGTATTTGACCCCTCTGCAAAACATGACTTAGGACTTGGTGGCAAAACCCTTGTTGGCAATCACAGAGGTCAGACATTTCTTGTAGTTGGCCACCAAGTTTGCACACATCTCAGGAGGGATTTTGTCCCACTCCTCTTTGCAGATCTTCTCCAAGTCATTAAGGTTTCGAGGCTGACGTTTGGCAACTCGAACCTTCAGCTCCCTCCACAGATGTTCTATGGGATTAAGGTCTGGAGACTGGCTAGGCCACTCCAGGACCTTAATGTGCTTCTTCTTGAGCCACTCCTTTGTTGCCTTGGCCGTGTGTTTTGGGTCATTGTCATGCTGGAATACCCATCCATGACCCATTTTCAATGCCCTGGCTGAGGGAAGGAGGTTCTCACCCAAGATTTGACGGTGTTCTGACTTGTGTTTTTGACTGAGAATTGATTAAAAGACAATCAATATTGAAACAGTGTAAATAAAGGTCCCTTTGATGCGGTGAAGTTGTCCTGTCCCCTTAGCAGAAAAACACCCCCAAAGCATAATGTTTCCACCTCCATGTTTGATGGTGGGGATGGTGTTCTTGGGGTCATAGGCAGCATTCCTCCTCCTCCAAACACGGCAAGTTGATTTGATGCCAAAGAGCTCCATTTTGGTCTCATCTGACCACAACACTTTCACCCAGTTGTCCTCTGAATCATTCAGATGTTCATTGGCAAACTTCAGACGGGCATGTATATGTGCTTTCTTGAGCAGGGGGACCTTGCGGGCGCTGGCGATGGTCTTGGCGATGGTCTTGTAGCCCATTCCAGCCTTGTGTAGGTCTACAATCTTGTCCCTGACATCCTTGGAGAGCTCTTTGGTCTTGGCCATGGTGGAGAGTTTGGAATCTGATTGATTGATTGCTTCTGTGGACAGGTGTCTTTTATACAAGTAACAAGCTGAGATTAGGAGCACTCCCTTTAAGAGTGTGCTCCTAATCTCAGCTCGTTACCTGTATAAAAGACACCTTGGAGCCAGAAATCTTTCTGATTGAGAGGGGGTCAAATACTTATTTCCCTCATTAAAATGCAAATCAGTTTATAACATTTTTGACATGGTTTTTCTGGATTTTGTTGTTGTAATTCTGTCTCTCACTGTTCAAATAAACCTACCATTAAAATTATAGACTGATCATTTCTTTGTCAGTGGGCAAATGTACAAAATCAGCAGGGGATCAAATACTTTTTTCCCCTCACTGTAATTAACAAAAAAACAGAGCAAACTAGAATGCTATTTGGCCCTAAACAGAGAGTACATAGTGGCAGAATTCCTGACCACTGTGACTGACAAAAAATTAAGGAAAGCTTTGACTATGTACAGACTCAGTGAGCATAACCTTGCTATTGAAAACGGCCGCCGTAGGCAGACCTGGCACTCAAGAGAAGACAGTCTATGTGCACACTGCCTACAAAATAAGGTGGAAACTGAGCTGCACTTCCTAATCTCCTGCCAAATGTATGACCATACTAGAGACTCATATTTCCCTCAGATTACACAGACCCACAAAGAATTTGAAAACAAATCCAATTTTGATAAACTCCCATATCTATTGGGTGAAATACCACAGTGTGTCATCACAGCAGCAAGATGTGTGACCTGCTGCCACATGAAAAGAGCAACCAGTGAAGAACAAACACCATTGTAAATACAACCCATATTTATAGCGAGAGAGAGAGGGGGAGCGAGAGAGAGGGGGAGCGAGAGAGAGAGAGGGGGGGAGCGAGAGAGAGAGAGAGGGGGGAGCGAGAGAGAGGGGGGGAGCGAGAGAGAGAGAGAGAGGGGGGAGCGAGCGAGAGAGAGAGAGAGGGGTGGAGCGAGAGAGAGGGGGGGGGGGGGCGCAAGAGAGAGAGAGAGAGGGGTGGAGCGAGAGAGAGAGAGAGAGGGGGAAGCGAGAGAGAGAGAGGGGGAGCGAGAGAGAGAGGGGGGGGGAGCGAGAGAGAGAGAGTAGGGGATTATCGAGAGAGAGGAGTTGGGGGATAAGCGAGAGATAGAGTAGGGGGGTAGCGAGAGAGAGAGTAGGGGGAGGGGGACGGAGCGAGGGAGTAGCTAAGAGAGGAGAGAGTAGGGGGTAGCGAGAAGTAGAGTAGAGAGAATGGGGGGAGCGAGAGAGGAGAGGAGGGGGGAGCGACTAGAGAGGAAGAGGGGGGGATGCGTAGAGAGGAGAGAGGGGGGAGTCGAGAGAGAGAGAGGGGGGGGTAGAATGAGAGAGAAGAGGGGGGGAGCATAGTAGAGAGAGAGCAGGGAGCGAGTAGA